>NW_015971543.1:921374-929573 GCF_000182565.1 Spizellomyces punctatus DAOM BR117
AAAACCTCCTCCCCAAAAAAAAGTCACGACCATTCTGAAATATAAAAATCCTCTATGCACACAGTCCTCTCTACCACAAGATAATGCAATTCTACATACTATACAACTATACAAGGTTCATGGGTATCTGGAAATTCACCTGCACAAGGACGAGTAACATTAGCATCTACATCTCAGTGAATGAACAATTGAGACCAGACCTGAAGAATCGTATTCAACAAATCCGTCGAAAACCCAATTCTCTGTAAATCTTGTATCTGCAATAACCCATTAATATACCAAAATGCTCCATATACCACCAAAGCACCGAATGACTCCGTACCGACTCAAACACCCCATTTCTCCGCGCCTCCAGAATCTTGCTGGCGCGCTTCTCGCCCACAAACTTTAGCGCTCGCAACTGTTTGACGTCGCCGTTCATGACCGAGAGGATTCTGTCAATGAGGTCTTGGCGTGATCGGGAGGAGATTTGAGCAGCGTCACGTTGTTTTTCGGCCAACATTTTCTAAAAATAAAAGAGTTAAGAATCTGAACGTGAAGGGGGTATTTCAAAAAGTTTACCTCCACCATGGGCTTAATCAGCTGTTCAACACTCTCCAATGTTAACCCAGGCGCAACCGGTTCGTTCTCCTTTTCGTCTCGTTTTTTGACAGTCTCCTCCTTTTTCTCTTTGCTGTGATCGCTCGGTCGCGACTTCCCTGAACCAAATATAAGACAAAGATACAGTGAAGATTGGACGAATACTCACGTCGTGTCTCATTGACTTGAACACAGTTTTTAATGAAACAGCAGTCTTTTGCAAATTCGAGGGAGCTGCAACGATGCGTCAGGTACCCGTCAGTCGATGACGCTCACAGTGGGACTCACTTGTGGGTCGGTTGCAGATTATCCTAAAGTACAAGATCAGTGGGATGGACAACTCCTTTTCTATAAGGGTGTACATACCCATTCTGGCGCACAGCAAATCACCGCCTAAAAAACCAGTTCATGAACGGCATGACAGGCAATGATTGCAACCTGGAGCACCTACCAGCGCACTGGCCGTTCCGCCAAGTGAATCGCACAACAATTGCGTGATTTTCGAGTTTCTATTATGAAGGTTAGGGTATGTAAATAGAGATCGGCGAAGGTGGTACGTACCGGTAGGGTACTTGAGACTTGTTTTCCTTTAATGCTGAAATACAACATCAAAATACTGAAAAGCCATCACGACTCTCACAGAGACGTACCTGAAACCACCTTTGAATAAATCAATACACATCAAAGGGTGCACAACAAACTCTGAAAACTCACCGACCGAATCGCAAAAAGCGATGCATTGATATGCCGACTCTCCTCAAACCGTTCTCCCTCGTTTCCTGCATTCGAATCAGTTCTTTGTTCCAGCTCTGTTCACAACAGGTCTTCCTCACCAGTGTACCTATTATCTTCCGAGCCAGCCTATATGAAAAGCGTCAATAGACGATGGATAAAAGTCATTATTGTGTACGTACGAGATCGATGAGTGAGAGTTTGGATGTGAGGACGTGTTCGGACGATGTGACGCGGACGGTTAGTTGGACCATGAAATGAGATCGCGAGGATGCAACGTTCAATTTCGTTCCTGCTGTCGTGCGATGACGGAGCGCCACGCTGTAAAAAAAAGAATCAACCATGTATCACCGTGTAAAGGTAGAAAAATGCACCCAACGTACGCAAACGATTCCTCAAACTCTTCTGAATTGGATACCACCTCTTCCGAAAGTCCCTGCACCGTGACCTTTCTATTGGCTGTCATGATTTTGAGCTTTTTAAGCTCTCCTGATGACTTTTATGCGGCATGTTAGAATCCGTTCATTGGATTCAATAGACTTATCAAATGTCTCTTACAGCCGTCTGAGGGAGCAAGTCGTAAACCTCATCATTGTAGCTGAAATCCAAGCCAATCAGATGATGTCCGCCCAACTCTATCAACTTCGACTCACATTTCAATAAACGACGCAGACACAGTCGCATTCACTCCAGTACGCTTGATATGGTCAAATATCCAATCCACAGCCCGATACGTAATTCCTGCATCCGTTCGGTTCAACGTAATGATGGGGTTGGGTGCGGGCCCAGAGAGCGTGTAGGCATTCATGGTATGTGTTTTCCCGCTACCGGTTTGGCCGTATGCAAAGACTATGCGGGAGTGAGTTTTGGGTGAGAGGCCACAAGTATTTTACATCGCTTTACCAGTTGCATTTCGCCCTGGAATCATATCTTAGATCGGTAAGAATGCTATGGGAGCGGAAACGCTAGATTTACCTTCAAAGACATCTCGTAGTAGGATTTCCACTTGCTCGAATACGGCGACCTGCGTCGCATCACTTTTAAATACCTTGTCAAAACTGATATAACACAGGTCAATAAGGTCATAATGCCATGCGACACGGGTTGACCCACCTATACGATTTTGTCCCATTATCATGATATGGGTTCGGTATCGTCACTGTATTTCCTCCCACCACAGCCGCCACTCTGGCATCCTCTGGAAAGGGCGGTCGTACCCGGACGAGGACGCGAAGGGCTTGTTGCTTCGAGCGGGTAGGCTTGGATGGGTTGGCGCATTTCGCGAGCATTGGCGGGATACCTGGCGTCCAACGAGGGTCGCGGGAAGAGGAAAAGTGAGTACGGTGCGTGTGGTGTAAACAAAGACAATGCTAAAAATTGGAATGGAAAATGTCTAGGCAAATGGTGGTAAGCAAAGCCCAACGCTGGCAAGCCACGCGACGTCCGAACGTGTCCGAAACTACAGCTCTGACACCATGCTTGAAAACGTAAGTTTTCGACAACAATGGGCTGCAGTTGCTTTCCATTCTTGACGTCTTCCATTTCACCCACTCGGCAAATGTCCCCACACCCACCGGTCGACATTCTCATCCTCGGTCTCGGCTGGAGTGGCCGGTACGTCGCTGACCTCCTTACGACATTAGGCATCACTTACGCGGGGACGACCACTAATGGCCGAGACGGGACAATCCCATTTACCTTTCTTCCTGACTCGACGGACAGCACACTGTTTGCAGTGCTTCCGGATGCAAAGATGGTACTTGTGACGTTTCCTGTGCGGGGTGGGGAAGCCATGAAGCGATTGACGGGATTCTATGCGGAAACACATGACTGTGTCCCAAAGTACATTTTGTTTGGGAGTACGCGAGCATGGAACCCTGGACCCACTGCAGCAACGGGCGTCTGGGTCGACAGACACACTCCCCCCGACCCAAATACAGATGTACCCCGCGTGGATGCCGAGAACGCCCTTCTCGCATGCGGCGGATGTGTGCTTAATCTGGCGGGGCTCTGGGGTGGAGAGCGGCAACCCCGCAACTGGCTTGGCCGTGTCGCTAGCACCAAAGCTGCGTTAGAGTCCAAAGGGTCGTTGCATCTGGTACATGGCAAGGACGTTGCCAGAGCAGTGTTGGCTGTTTATAAGAAATTTACGCCGGGAGAGCGATGGTTGCTTTCAGACATGCGGGTGTATGATTGGTGGGATTTGGCTGGAGCGTGGGGAACGGCAGGCGAACAACCTGAGTGGGTTGGTCAACTTTTGGAAGAGCATGGAGTGAAAGGGCTACCGAGACCCGCAGAGTCCTTGGGTCGAGCCATTGACACCAGGGAATTTTGGAAAAAGTTTGGAATCTCGCCCAGTCAGACATTAATGGGATGTGATCTGTAGCATTGCTTTTCATTTTCTATTTTTTTTTGTACATTTTGCATCAAATAAAGTGGCTTTGGCTATTCACTACAAACCACCATGCAGATGCTTTTCTCGCTCTTTCTATCAGATAATTTACGAAGTTGAATAGAGAAAACATGATGTGATGTAATTAAAAAATACGCACACACTACATTCCGATGAACCTACCCACCCATCCACCAACGAATCACAAATCCCAACCTGGAATGTCCTCGACTCGTAGGCTCGTCACCTCTTTCAGCGCCCGTCCAATGATCTCCACCCCTTCCATCAACTCCTCCTCGGTGATGCACAACGGCGGCGCCAACCGAATAATGTTTTGGTGTGTCGGTTTGGCAAGGAGGCCGTACTGTTTCAAAAGGAGGCAGATGTGCCATGCTGTTTTGTCAAACTTGGATTCATCAATCACGATAGCATTTAGGAGACCTCGACCGCGGACGGTCGAGATGAGTGGGCTGTTGAGGTTGGAGAGCGCTGCGCGGAATTTGACGCCGAGATCGTAAGCGCGTTCCGCGAGGCGCTCTTCCTTGATGACTTGAAGAGCTGCCATAGCGACTGCCGAACCAAGCGGGTTCCCACCATATGTGGAACCATGTTCACCTGGTTGGATGCAGAGCATGATCTCTTGAGAGGCGAGGACGCAGCTGACGGGATAAACACCTCCCGAGAGTGCTTTGCCGAGGATAAGGATATCAGCCTTGATGTCCTCATAATCGATCGCGAGGAGTTTCCCCGTTCTTGCGAGTCCAGTCTGGATTTCATCGGCAATGAAAAGGACATTGTACTTTTTGCAGAGTGCGTGGGCCTTGGACAGATATCCCTCGTCTGGGACAAAGATCCCGGCTTCACCTTGGATTGGCTCAACAAGGAATGCGGCCGTGTATTGTCCGTATGATTCCAGAGCCCGTTCGAGGTCGTCAAGGTTGTTGTAGCGGACTGTGATGCCTGTTGGTGTAGTGCAGCTGATGTTTGGGACAAAGGGACCAAAGTCCTTTGTGGCGTCTCGATCGGTGGACATGGAAATGACACCTAGAGTTCGTCCGTGGAAATTGCCCGTGCAAGATAGGATAAAGGCCTTCCCTTCTGGGATTCCCTTCTGTAAAATCCAAGCTTGTGTGAGTTGATGGACGAACAAAGTGATCGGAAACATCACGTGACCAACCTTTAGGTAACCCCATTTACGCGCGAGCTTGAGCGCAGTCTCGACACCTTCAGCGCCTGTGTTCATCGGGAGGACCATATCGTAGCCAAAGTACTAGAGAGAATGATGGTGAGTTGGTTGTTTGTGATTCAAGAATGTTGCTCTTGTCACCGTATCACACAATATTCTATACGGCGACATGCCAAATTTCCGGATTTGTGTGATGCCCATCTTTTGCCCTCTACCGCCAGACTTTCTCTACCACCTACCTCTGTAATGTATTTGGCAAACCTCCCAAAGACATCATTGTAAAACGCGCGTGAGGACAAGGTCAACTTTTGAGCCTGCTCGACGAGAGCGCCGACAATCTTTGGATGACAATGCCCTTGGTTCACAGCGGAATACGCCGACAAGAAATCGAGGTACTTGCGCCCCTCTGGGTCCCATACATGAGCGCCCTTGCCCTCACTAAAGACGATGGGAATGGGATGATAATTGTGAGCGCCATAGGTGTTTTCGAGGGTCATGACGTCCTCGGACGTGTAGGGACGGATAGGAGCGACCGGGCGCGATGCCTCCCCCAAGACCGACGCAGGAGCCGACGAGAGCATTCTCTGAATAATGTGCAAGAATAATATGAAATAAAACCAAAAGTAAATCCAATGACGACGCTGGACAAATGGCGGAATCTCCAAAAAACCTGCCCAAGATGCGTCCTTATATAATACCCAAGCCTGTGTTCCCGTGTGTGACGCTTGTCATTCCCGTGTGTATCCATAACTATATATGGATATATGATGAATGTAACTCTTTTTGGATAAATGAATAAATGTAACTATAAATGGATTTAACTGCTATTTATGGAAACCGCCGCCAGAAAAGGGAACAAGCTGGTAAATGAATATGGCACGTGCACCAGTTGAATCACATGACTGATATGAAGTCATTATGACTCGATTATGGAAAACCTTTTGGATTGTTTTGGTTGCAGCGCCGGGCCCATTTGCATCGACTGCTGTGCTGGCAAGCAGAGCAGGGCAATGTGACAACTTGCTATGGTGTTTTATCAATGTTGTCTAGACGAGCAATTGTCCAAATGGACAAGTGGGATGGTGGATACAATGTCTTGTGTGCGTACTTGTATGCGTAATGTCCAGCGGGTATCTTTGCTTGGGGTGATCTTAACGTACTTGTACCGTCCTCAAGAGATGTAAACGTCGGACATGAGCGTTTCTGTAGATCGCCCAACAATTGCCACTTTTATCTAACAAGATTTATCGTATCATTTGCATATCCCGATCTTACAAGTCGTGTGTTGCTTGCATTTGTTTATCTTTGGCTCCGATACAGCCTTGGAACCAGCAATAGTACATTGCAGCCATAAAATGCACTGGAATGTACGTCGGATCCCAAGCGGAAAAACGCAACTTGGACACGTCACCATCTTTTTGTTGTTGTTTATCGCCATCCCCTTCATCCATTACAACGAAATCAACCTTTTGGCAACGTACGCACAACGAGAAAGAAGAGCAGAGGACTTTGTTGAACCACTGTGTTGGACAAATGGCTCAAGAACAGCACTCGGCTTTTGACGTGGACTTTGACGAATTTCTCAATCTTGGTGCGCAGTTGGATGCGCAGCAAGCGCAACAGCTACCTGGGCAGGACCTGTTGCTGCCTCCCCTCGACCTGACGTTAGATTCTCCAAACCTCTATGTCGATGCTCAGCCGGAACAGCCGGAACGTACGGAAGCAGAGACCACGCTCCAGCAGTTGATGGATTTTGAAAGCGCCGAGCACGGGTGGGCGGTTGACCCTTCTGTATTTGCTGTTAAACATCCTTTGGAGGAGCTCTGGGCTGGAGAGCAGCAGGGACCTTTGAGCGAGGCCCAGAATGACAGCGTAGTACCCGCGCTGACCTTGGATCCGTCTCTCGCCGTGGATGTGAAACCGGAAGCGTCGCTCTCCCCGAACGACGCGTCTTCTTCTTCCTTTGCATCCGAACCTTATCAACCCTCCACGCCCCCAATGGAAAAGGACGCAGAGGACACGAAAAAACGCGCGCGCCGTGCTAATGGTAAAAAACGGCGTCGGACAACAGCCGACGATGACGCGTCCGAATCACAGGACGAAAAAGCCAAGAATGAGAAATACTCAATTGCTCATGTTGGTACCACATTGGAGGAGCTTCGCTCCTTTATCGATGAACTGGAACGCGACGAGAGTATCACTCCAAAGGAGAAACGGCAGATTCGAAACAAGATTTCTGCAAGAAATTTCAGAGTTCGTCGCAAGGAATATGTCACCACTCTCGAGGAGGAGGTCAAGCAGCTCAAGGACGAGAAAGCTCAACTGGCTGAGCGGGTTGCACAAGTTGAACAAGAGAATGCGGGCTTAAAGGAGGAGCTGGAACAGCTCCGCACTCTGTTGGCCGAAAAACTAGTTGTTACGCCCACAGCGCAGACCGAGAAACCCACTACACCCGTCCCTACCCCTGCCATTCCTGCCCAACCCATCGACGCATTTGTTAGCGCAGCACCTGCCGCGACCCATGTTCCACTCTGCCGTAAACCCACTGACACAACACCCGTTTCTGTCCTCTCACCACAACTACGCATTTCAGCCTGTAACCCCTCTGGATCTACATATCCCTCTTCTTGGAATCCCCGCCTCCAAGTTCACTCTGTTGTTCTGCCACCCACATACCCAACCTTCTCAAAACCTTTTGAACCTCTCACAGCAAAAGATCTTTTATCCGTGTCTACCCTTCTCACACCACCTCAAACCCGCCGACACCGCCGTCGTCGGCCTCGTGCGAGTGAAAAACTGTTGCGGGCGGCTTGGGAGAGTATTAAACTGGGAGAAGTGGAAGATGAGGCTGTCAAGGGTGTGTTGGCCATTGCGATTTTGGCAATGAATGGAGTTGTGAGAGTTGTGGTTTAGCGATCTTCTATGTCTATTTCTTTGTACGTTCCTTTGTGTTGTGGCTAAATAAAATATTTTGTTTTGAGAGCATTGCTGTTAAAAGTCTGCTAGAACAGTAAGGTTGGATATCTTAACAAATATTCGTAGAGCTGTTCTCAATGTGGAGTACTCTATGAGTAAAAGTCTAGACCTATCATCACGTGTGGACACGATGGCCGAGTGGTTAAGGCGTCAGACTCGAAATCTGATGGGCTCTGCCCGCGCAGGTTCAAATCCTGCTCGTGTCGCTCAATACGCCTTCAGAAATTTTTTTTGATCAATGTGAAGAGTAGGGACGGGCAACTTGTTTGCGTGTGGTAGCGCATGGTGGTTGTCACTTCTCACATCCAGTATTTTCTTTTATCATGTGTGTTGT
>NW_015971543.1:930319-931758 GCF_000182565.1 Spizellomyces punctatus DAOM BR117
AGCCTGCATATCTGGAGAATTGGGTGATAGAGTGATGGGTCTGTAGTTTGGCCATCTAGCGTACGTTATTATATTACAATCTGTGCTCATCTCGTTCCAGCACCTGCGGGATGACACTTTTGCTCATACTGCCGTACACATTGCAAGTTGGTAGAATGCATCAGGACGGGCAAACTGAGAGCGGCGTCATAGGCTCAACTATGTCTATTATATACGAAAGAGCTCAATCTAGGGAAGCGAACTTAGATATCCACTAGCTACTTTCAGACAAAAAGAGGTATCGGACGCTACTGCTATCCATTTGATGGCCATCAAAATGTGTCTTGCCAGCTTGGCTCAAGGGACCCGCTGTTTGATCTCAAGGTTCGGGTTTGCGGTATTGGCCATCGACACATGTATTCCTCACTTGCCATCATCTTTGTTATACTGATCCATTAACCTTGCGAATACGGAGATGGCCTGATTGGTCTTCCCGAACGCATCAACTCCTTAATTCTAAGCTTGGCTTGATGGTTTTCGTCCTCGAACCCTGATACTTTCTTTATTGCCGCTTTAACCCGCTCTTGTAATGCCCGCTGCTGTCCGGAAACTGAATCAAGTGAACAGGGGAAGCCTGCGTTTCCACCAAATCCTCGATAATCACACGGCACGTTCCATTAACTTTGCGGCATACCCTCAATCTGGCTGGTTTTGGACGATGGATAGTTCTGTTCCGTGGATCTTGAGTTTTCTACGCTGGTACAAATCACAGTGACTAGCGTTGATCTAGGAGTTATGCTAGAGGAATCAGCGCTCTATTTCTTACACGCTTGATAATGAAGAACAAGGTTTAGAAAAGAAGAGTAAGCTGCACTATTTAAATGTGTTGATTGATGTCTGAACATAACCGGCAAGGTAATTCTCGTCGTCCAAACCCAGCCGATTGTTCGTGTTCCTTTTCTTCGTAGACCGCCGCTACTCTTTGAAATATATAATCAAGTTTGGAAGAACAAGCAATATTCTTCTTTGCCATCTGCCATCTGCAGATGACGCTGCCGGAATTCTGAATCCCAAATAGGACATCCAAGGACCTCTTGAGGGGCTTGTCAAGGCTCTCCCATACCCTGAGTCCAGGTTCAGGTTGAGACCACGGTATTGAGATGATTGCATTCCGATATGTATGCTTTGCAAAATTGGCAAATCATTGACAGCTAGCCCACCTTTCTCGAAAGTAAAAAGTCTACGTTAGGACTGTCGGTATTTATATCTGGTACGAGGATGCTGACTCGCGCATCATTTCGTGTTTAGCCCTCGCTCTTTACTCCATGTCCGTATTTTAGGATACTTTACCAGTGCCAGTCAATTGCCTGAAAGCGCAGTTTGTGAGGGTTGGCCGTTTCTAATTCCGAGTCTCACCGGCTCCACCTCGCCTTCTCCTCCAGCTCTTTCGCAGGCTTGAA